>NC_137694.1:158688887-158737922 GCF_964034855.1 Anser brachyrhynchus
TTTCCTGCATTTTTGTCAAGGTTAACTCCATAGAAAGCTGGTGAGAACAGGGCTGTGACATCTATACTTCAGTCCAGACAAATAAATGTTTTCCTCATTTTTCATGGGATTTTTTTTTCTGAGGAGGAAAAAAAAAACCCTCCCACAGGCTTTCTTACCACCGAATTTCACTCCTGTTCCCCTAAATAGAATGTGCAGCATTAATGAGGAAAACAGTCTTACTGCCTTTTTAACACAACATTTAGTGTTAGGCATTTCCCTACTTTCCTTTCCACTAAAATTAATTAGAATCTGTCAGTGTTTGATAGATTAGGAAAAGGAACACTTTTCACTTCTCACTTCTGAACTTCCATATTCTGCTTTAAATTGTAGGGACCAAATACTTTTTGTAGGGTCAAATACTCCTGTCAAAATCTCCTTTTGACAGTAATATAGAATACCAGAGAGATGGTTAAATATTAGGGCTAAGACCAAACCACCAGAATTTGCGTGTGAAACTCCAGATGTACATCCTCTCAAAGAGCTTACTCCTAATCTTCTTTTGCACACAAGCATTTACAAGATTTCTTCATGAATAATTTCTAGGATTGGAGTACAACAGGGCAGAAAGCTCACATTCTATATGATATCATTTTGTCTATCTTCTTAAGACTGATGTTAAATAAATGTCTGTGTTTTGTTTGTTTGTTTGTTTTGTTTTGTTTTGTTCTGTTTTGTTTTGTTTTGTTTTAAATCCCTGAATTAACACATGAAATATTCCTTCTAGGGAATTATGAACCTGCAGGAAGTTCCTGTCTCATTGGTAGTCCTTTGTGACAAACATACAAGAATGCTATATTTTCAACAATGTCAACGTCTGCTTGTAAACATTCTGTCTATTATGGAATTGCATTACTCTAACACTTGTCTTTTCCATAAGCATTCATTCCTATTTAGCTGAGTATTTGATTTAGAATAACAGCTGTCCTTCTGAGTAGAAAGACTGACAAATAATAAATTTTGAAATCAAGCAAATATCCATACTATGCACTCTACCACTGCAGTCAATATTATAAAGATCTGTAATTTAAATTTTGTCATGTTTTGTTGTTTTTGGTGAGGTGATCATGAGGTTTTTATGTTTTTTGATAATCTTAATCAGTGTTATAAAACCTAAGGACGATTTTATCCATGAAAAAGACAGTGAAGGATTTCATCTGAACCATTTCACAGAACTAGATTTTTTAATTTGATTTTTTAAACATTGGTTACAGAGGATTTTGAGACCTATACTTAGTGTTTTCCTCCCCACATTTGTCAGGGTTAGTAAAAAAAGGAAGAGAAGTATTTCATCATAGTGATGTATATTCTGTTTTTGCTTTTTTTTTTTTGTTTTTGCTTTTCTGAAAAGCAAAATCCAGCTTTTCAGACTAGTGTCACATAGAAACTAGGTTCATGCAGTTACATTGTACATATTTATGTTTACATGCTTTTAATTATGTTGTCCCCAGCAAATTTTTAATTTAATCTTAGTTTCAAAGAAGAATGATGAAAAAGTTTATTTTAGAAAAGGTATTTTTAACATGTTGTTGAAAGTACCCTTATGGAAAGAGGAGGAGCTTACAGCTGCCCTAACTGATAGAGATGATGAAGTATTCACAGCTTTTCAGTTTATTCAATATATATTGCTGTAGTATATATCTCAGATAACCTTTGACGTCACACAGACCTAGAATTCTGATTAACAAGTCATACGCGATGGTAGCTGTTTGGGATGCATAACAGGATTTCCTTTGTGTCGATAGCAGAGTGAAGAAAGGACATAGCTCTCTGATAGAGGTGGATGAGGAACCTAGGTTAAGAATCTTGGAAGCCTCGGAAGGCTGCTGGAACTAACGTCTTATAGACACAGCCAGATACATTTTATAAATACTTCAACCTACAATGAAAACTTTGACCAGAAACTGCAATCAACCATAAGACACAGCATTGAATGAAGTAGGTTTCATTGTTTTTGATGTTCATGGAAAAGGAAATTGCTTGTATTTTCTTTGTGAAAAGTTTGGTATTTTTGCTTTTACAAAAGCATGAGGTAATTTCCCTCTGTGTTGTACAGGCCTTTGTCAAGGGAAAAAAAAAAAAATAAAAAATTACTTGAAATGCATAACAAGCACAGTTATGTTAGGAATATATGCTTGCTATAATGTGGCTCAGTGCCACAACTTTTGCATAAAATACTTACCCCTCTCAAATGTTCATTCCTTAAAAAACATTATCTGTTCACTGCCTTTTGTAGCAATAAGCTCATTTAAGTATCTCCCCCTCCCCCCAAGTTTTATGTATAACATATGTTAAGAAGAATTTTAATTCTAAGGAAGATCCTTTGTTTTCACCTCTTTAAAGAAACAGCAGTTTTATATTTCTGTGATAAAATAGTTAAATTGGCTAAGGACCTTGACTGTTAACATTATTGTTATACAAAACAAAGGCAGCTGTTCCATGTAGTAGATATAACAAAAGATCATAATAGCTATAGATTATGTGATAACAATATAAAACCAAATTATCTGCATATATATGTTATCTGTGCTCTTTAGACCATATACAAAACACTTTTTTTTTTCTTTTAATTCTTGGCTTTTGTGTAGACATTTATTTTGATTAGAGATGAAAAGTATTTTAACAAACTCTGAAATTCTATTCTTTGCATGACCACCACCAATGCAGTTGCAGTATGTTCATTTTTCACAAACATTAACCCATTTACTATTACAAAATCCCATGGAGACAGGAAAGTATCATCTCCACTTCTACAGATGTAGCCAAAGACCATGCAGTTAAGACTACATCAGACACTGGAATTGAAGTACTCTAAGCCACAGCCCAATGCCTTTCTGGTAAGACATATCCTCATAAATTTCCTTGAAGACTCCCTTTTCAGTTGTCATTTCAAACAACACTTTATGGCATGAAGTGATAATTATGTAACCTTATTTAGTGCTCTTCAAGAGTTTCCACAACTGGAAACACAGAACATTTTCTTTAGTATAAAGAAGTTTATACTTTTTCTTCTTATACATTCTTATTCTTCTTATATGTTTTCTTCTTTCCTTATACTTTAAGTCCAAGTAAAAATACTTTCAATTGGCTTTAATAATTCCAATATTGACATTAATGCAATATACCTGATTAGCTGTGTAGTACAATATACCTTCTAATAGAAAAAAGAGAAACAAAACAAAACAAAAAAAAAAAAAAAGGAGAACATTTTAAGGGATAGGGCCTTTGAAGTAGCTGCCAGTGCTCTTACATTACCAAATATTTCATACCTATCTTGTTATGGTTGCATTTAATCCAAGGATTTATGTTGACAGACTGCTAAAACAAGGTATTTATGAAGGAAAAAAAAAAAAAAAACTTAAGATATCACACTTGCAATACAATCTTTTGTTCTTTTCTTCTGTAAAGAGAGTGGTTTTGTGTGTGTGTGTGTTTGTGTTTTTGTTTGTTTTGTTTGTTTGTTTAATAGAAAATGTATATTTTCATCTATTAGGAATTTAGAAGTCATTAGATATCTAGTAATTAAATGTTTAATTTTGCACTAGTTAATAATGGTCCCCTTTTACAGTCAATGGAGAAGAATAAGCAGAAAATGATTGATCTGACCCGCCTTGGAATGAGGTGAAATTTATTTTGGAAATGTCTCTATCCTTCTAAATGCACCAATAAAGATATTTTTGACGACTCAGATTTTGACATCTAACTTTTGGATACATCTAAATTAAGAGAATAATTCTATCTCTATTTGTAAAAATAAATCTTCCTCATCTGACAGCAACATCCTGGTGCTTTTTCACTTCACTGCTATTCTGCAGAGCAATATGTATCTTATGACTGAATAACAACATAGTTTTTGAACTGTACTCCTTGGTAAGCACACTAGCACTTTATTTTAGAGAAAACTTTAAAGATAGATTTTAGCTAGTACAACTTTTTATACTTTATGTACAATGCTTTAGGTGTTTATTCTGTTTATAAATTGAGAACTAGTGTTATTTTTATTCTGTCCTAAAGATTATATCATTTCACAAAATAGAATTAAGAAAGATAGTCTTCCAAACTTCATCCATCATATAATGTAGATAACTTCATAGTTCACATCTATTTCTATAAAAAATAAAAAAGAGAAACACTTTTAAAATGCACTTTCAGAGCAAAAAGTAGTTTACAGATTTTATCTTTTTTTTTTTTTTATGTGAGAATAGGAAATATTTTGTATTTCACAACTGGGGTCCATCTGGCAGGCAGTATAGAAAAAAAAGAAATGTTTTCTCTGGTGAGCAGCTAAGACCATGGGGACACCTTACTTATTTAGGATGCAAGATGCACAGATGCAAGTCAAACAAGGAGATTATGGCTTATATCTGAAATTTGGTCTAGAACCCTCATGAATGCATTTGTAGCCATAGACAGAAAGTGATTTTTACAATATTATTATATTATTAGAATTGATATTGCCTTTGTAGTTTAGAATAAGGCTAGCATGATCAGAACACAACCAAGGTAATTTAAACAAATGCATTTCACTGGGCAAAACAACTGACAAGCAAGAAACCCACATTTGGTTACTATGCTTTCAGGAACAGTAATAATTGGAATGTGCTACTAAATTGTACTAACAAAACAGCAAGCAGTAATCTGACCACAGCCTAAACAGGGCAGGCAGTCCCATATGGCTCTTCCTGGGCATTGCCACAGAACAGTCAAATATCTATGATAATCCTTTGAGAAGCATATCTTCAGTGATATAGGGCAGTCAGTACACTGAACTTCCAAGACTGAATAATACAAACAGAAAGGATCCATCAATTGTCAGTTTCATTTCATTTACCTCATCCTGCACATGTGCAGATACTGGAATACTCCAGAGGGAGGAGCAATAGGGGAAATATAGAGAAAAGTTTTCTCTTTAAGGCAAATATGAGTATAATTGCTCCCATGAAAAGTATGTCGACAGCTAACAGTCATTAAATGAAGCAGAAATATATTTCACCTGTCCACTTTTTGCTATAAACTGATTTGTTCTTAGTGTACTACATATGGATATAATGCTGCCTTTTAGCTACTAAGGGAAAGATATTTCTTTGGGGACAAAAACCTGACCAAAATACCGAATGGTGAGCTCATTTATGGATATTTTCTTTACTGTGGTACTGCTAGGGTACCATGTGGGCCTATCAGCAATAGCTCTAGTGCTACCTTATGTCAGTATTTAGATGTACTTCATTTACTGTTTGATCAGCTTTCAACATGTTTTAGAGAAAGTCTGACTTATATTTTCAGTCTTTTTGTGTATTTAATATACTCAAAGCTGGGTTAGTTTACAACCTTATTTAATTATGATTTTGATTTTTTCCTATGACTCACTGGGTCTTAGAAAATGGTAAATAATATAAATACTTCTCAAATGTAGTTAAAAATAATATTGAATCTGATAAAGCAAGCTACTTCCAGCTATTACCTTTTGTATATTTGCCATTAGTACTTACCTTTAAACTGATTTTATAAATGGTATTCATACTTGTGTTACACATGCTGGGTGTTATTACCAACTATATCGATGAGAGGAGTTCATTAAATCATGATTGGGTGACACCTTCCTAGTGTCTTGGATAAAGATTTCTGAGTAGGTATATTGAACATTGTATTTCTTCTTTAGAATTATATATATATATTAGAATGCATTATCAAAAGTATATGTTCAGGCTTAATTGACAAAAAAAGCAGGACACCAAAATATTTGAAAATCTGTGCTTTCAGCTCTAAGGATTGCATCTTCAAAGATATTGATATTTTACAGGTAACTAAATAGTATCACACAATACACAGGCCTTATCCTAGTGTTCCTGCAGCCTTCATATTAAATGTAAAGGACGTTCATTCACCAGTGCTCTTAAAACATCTGTGTTGACAATCCTTACAGATCTGTTTGATTAGGGAGTCAAATGACTCTATGGGCCTTCAGACCTCTGAAGACCTACTTTGTCTCTTTGGAAGATCCTTCATAAGGCATCCACTGTAAAAGAAAGTGACAGCAATTTCCAAGGATTTCAAGGGCATTTAGGGCCCTAAATATCCTTAGGCTTTGGGGCCTTATTTGTTAAACATTTAGCGATGTGCTTAAACACATCTTTTTTTTTTCTTCTTCTTTTTTTTTTTTTTCCCCACTTAATTGTCACAGAAAGGAATGAATAAGTTGCTTCTGACTTTAAGTGAGCTTACTTCTATTTTTGTCATATGTGCATACCACAGAAAGAGACTGACCTCCTAAAGCAGGTGGTCACATAAGTGTCTAAATCTAGATAGGATGTACTGGCTGTCATGAATGTCAAGCAATAGGGACCTACCAACTTGGGTATGCTTTTAAGTAACCCCTTCATCACCAGAAATATGTAAATTTGTTTTGTCAAAATCAAATAACTGACACACACACACTTTTCATTCAAAACAAAGCTATTCTTTTAAGTATAAACAGAGCAGCAAAAATCACTTAAAAATATTGTTTCCCTAATGAAAAAATGCAGTTAGAGCAATTTCTTTACAGAATAAATTGACTGTAAGTGGCTTTAATATTAGTCCAGATTTTCTTTGAATAGGGGAATATATCCTTTTCTGCTAGCTGGTGTCTTATTTAATACATTTATTAATCCTCCCCAATTTTCACAGCCTACGAAGTAAGAAGTGTCAGATTCTTTTTCCACAACATAGCAATTATTTTTCATTCATTCACAGTTTGCATGGCTCGTGACAGTATCTTAGTTATTTAAAAATTAACTCTTTACTCTGGAAAGTTTATTTCCTGTAAATGGTATGTATTAAGAAAATGTTTGTGTATTTCAAGTTAATTTATATGTTGATAAGGCAAGAACTGCAGAGATACTGGCATACTATAAAATAAATAATGAGGTTTATCTTATTCTTAGAATTAGAAATGAAGGAAGCTTTTATAAAAGATTAAAATGATCATTATTTGGTTCAAAACACAACATTACACACAGGAAAGGTTTTATCTTCCTGTATCTGAAATGTGATGAAATAGTTGTGGTATTATTAACATCAATATTTATTGCACTACACTTACACACTTCTAAGTAAATATATTAAGTCTAACAGAAAGTAGGAATTTTTCTATATGCTTATTATGATCACAGGACTTTAAAGCATCTCATGGACTGCTGAATCTGGTCCTCTTACGTCGCGGGTACATAAAAGTGTTTCAAGCCTTAGATGACAATGAATTAGCTCTCCAGTTGCTACCACTTCTGTTGAAAGGATTTACTGGAACTGTGTTTACATATCACTGTCACACCACCTCTTAAAATTCCAGACTCAAATTCTTCATAAAAAGTTACAAATGCTCATTCTCATTCGACACCATCTTAACATACAAACTTCTTCCTCTCTCTCCAGCATTTATTCCCTTGATCTTTTTATAATCTATATGTCTTCTCCTAATGTTAACTTTGGTAGACTAAGTAAATTATATTATTTTACTCTCACCTTATAAAATAAAATATTCTTCATTCTCCTTATTTTGTTGAGCCATTTTTACATTTGTTCCTTCTTAAATTAACCTTTTTTGAATGTGAATGTCCAGAAATACACTCAGGACTAAATGATGCCTTGTGAGTACAATGCCTTGTATCACAACACTGATGTTTGTAATGTAAATGTTTCACATAATACCTGTAATATTTTACTTTTAGTACAAGTGCTTAGGAAAAGCATTTTGCTTTTCCTAAGATGCCTTACATTGCTCATAAATCTTGGGTTTTATATATATACAAAATAGAATCATAGAATGTCTTGGGTTGGAAGGGATATTAAAGATCATCTAATTCCAACCTCCTGCCATTAACAGGTATGCTACCCACTAGATCAGGTTGCCCAGGGCCTCATGCAACCTGGCCTTGAACACCTCAAGGGATGGGGCATCCACAACGTCCCTGGACAAACTGATCCAGTGCCTCACCACCCTCTGAGTGAAGGCTTTGCTCCTAACATCTAGTCTAAATCTCCCCTCTTTTAATTTAAAACCATTCCCCCTTGCTCTATCATTATCTACCCAAGTAAAAAGTTTTTCTTCACCTCTTTTATAAGACCCCTTTAAGTACTGCAAAGCTGCAATTAAGTCTCCCTAGGGCTTTCTGTTCTTCAGGCTGAACATTTCTCCATAGCAGGTCTGCTCCATACCACTGATCAACTTTGTGACCCTTCTCTGGACGAGCTCTAACAAGTCCACGTCATTCTTGTGCTGGATGCCCCAAACCTGGATGCAGGACTCCAAGTGGGACCTCACAAGGGCAGAGTAGAGATGGACAGTAACCTCCCTCAACCTGCTGGACATGCCTCTGTTAATGCAGTTATATATATATATATATATATATATATGTATAATACTGGATCTTTCTTGGGTTATTAGTTGTTTGTTTGTTTGTTTTCTGTCAAACTTTTAGTTCTGTGTTCAATGTCATTAGGTTTCATGAGATTGTTACTGCTCGGATCTTCAACAACAGTGATATTTCTACTGTTCCATATATAAATGTTGCTTCTGAGTTTGTCATCAGATAATTTCTTCACGGTTTGCCTGTAACTTATGTTTAAATTCTTATTGAAAATATTAAGTAAAATTGTGTAATCCTAAAAAACTCCACTGCTAACTTTACATATCCATATTTCTCCTGAAGGACCAGTTGTTATCATCAATATCCTTGGCTTTTCACTCATTTTATAATACTTGAACTAATCCCCATTTTTCCACCTAGAATTATGAAATCTCATGTGTCACCAATAAAACGTGTTTCTGAAACCCAGATGGTAAATTTTGATACATTTTCTTGTTTTGGACAGTAACATTATATATATATATATATATATTTATATGGTTATTCTGGCCTTATTTATATTAGGTAAGCCTAAGTAGTATTTCATCATGTTTTGTTTATATTTTACAGTCCTTTGATTAATCTTTCCTTCCCAATGTAATCAAAAGCTTATAGAGGACAACCTATCAGGGATGCCTGGTTTACTTCTCTTGACTTCTTAATCATTTGCTATTATCCAGACATATGGTAATACCAGATATTTTAAAATAAATATATTCAGACTTATTTTGGCCTAACCTTCAAAATGCAGAGTGAGATACAATTCAGTTTCCTTTATTTTAGTGCATGGAATTTTTAATTTTATTAAATTAATTTTTAATTTTTATTTTTTTAATTTATTTTTTTATTTTTAATTAATTTTTAATTTTATTAAATTAACACCACAGTGTTAGCTGTGGTAATTTTCATCTCTATATATTCATTACTGTTAACTCTTCTTTGTCTCCACATCTTATATTATTAATTCCCTGTTGAGAACTGGGCATACATGAGATAAGAAAAAAAAAAAAGTAAAAAAAAAAAAGTACAGATTTCTAGTTTATACAGTGTGCATTAGTTCCAAGACAGCACAATCATAGGAGGGAGGAAATCATTTAGGTGGATTGGGACCATAAGGGAAGGAAGAAATCAGTAGGGAGAAAGGGAGAATGCATGGAAGATGTAAGACATACTTATTGGAAAGATGCAAAAATTCTGGTGGGCATAAAGAAGAAAATTATTGTTGACTGATACAAGTAATGTTCGGACATTAAGAAAAATCTTGCAAAGACTTATTTCTAGATGTTACCTTGGATAGAGTAAATAACCTTACAGTGATAAGCACACACTTTAGATGAGACGCTTTAAAGCAAGTAACAAAAAGAACATCAAACAAATTACTCTGAAAGAAAATGTAATGTCCTCATTGTTAACGTCTAGCAACAATAACACATATCAATTATTTTCAGTTTTTACTTTCTTTAATTCCCATCAGTTTGTCACAGCATATCCCCTGAACAATAGCTTGAAAAAATATTTTGTTTTAAGTGTTTATACTGAGGTTTATTTATTTAAAAAAAAAAAAAAAAGATGGTTATCATACACTGCAGGTGTTTCCTTTGCTTGCTTATTTTTCTTTTTTACATAATAATATGGTGCTTCAAGCATTAGCAAAAATATTTTGTACAGTATGTGCTTCTGGTATTTTACCCATTACATAATTTTTGTCTAAGTATCAAAGAACACGCATTGTGAATCAAAGATGTTTGTACCTGGGTAGAGTTTGGGGGATGTGAGAGCAGAGGTATGGCATTGTGATGAGCTAGTGCAGATCTTGCAATACATGTCATTGTAGGAGGCTCCAGAAGTTTAACAAATGTTTGTTTCCTTCAGCTTCTCCTTTTCAAAACCCTTTTTTACTGTAGGTATTGGAATGATTCCTTTTCTTGGTCTTGGAAGGTTACTTTTTCCTGTACTCCCTTAAATAAGCAATTTTCTTTCTCTTCTGTCTCCTTTCACACTAAACATGTGTGAGCTACTCAAACAGGAAACATAAGCCATCTAATGCCAGTGCACTGCATGGGAAAAAAAAATAAAATTAAAAAAAAAAAAAAGGTTAAACATTGTCCTGGGTTTGACTGGGATAGAGATAATTTTTTTCGTAGTGGCTGTTATGTCTGCTGTTTTGTATATAGGATGAGAACAATGTCGATAACACATCAATGCTTTAGTTGTTGCTGAGCAGTACAACAACTCAAGCCAAAGTGCAACAAATAAGCCAAAGACTTTTCAACTTCTCATACCACTCTGCCAGTGGGGAGGCTGGAGGTGCACTAGAAGCTGGAAGGGCAGAGAACCAGGGCAGCTGGACCAAACTGGGCAAAGGGATATTCCATACCATATGACACCATGATGAACAATAAACTGGAGGGAGTTGACTGGGGAGGCTGCTGTTTCTCAGAGACTGGCTGGGCATGATCAGCAGATTGTGAGCTGGGAAAAGCTTTGTGCATCACTTGTTTTTATTTGTTTGTTTGGTCTTCTTTTTTATTCTTCTTTTCTTTCTTTTCTTATTAAGCTGTCCTTATCTCAACCCAAAAGTTCTTGTACTTTTACCTTTTTCCTATTCTCTCCCCCATCCCACTGGCAGAAGGTGAGTGGATGGTTGAGTGGTACTTAGCTGCCTGCCAGATTAAACAACAACAACATAAAAAAGTGGTCTCAGATATGAAACCTTCCGTCTGATGGGTTACCTCTTGCAACAACATTTGTCACCTCCTTTGCCCGGTTCTCCCTCAACACTGCAGCAGAAGACCATGTCAGCAAGAGGTAAAAATCAGCTGTTAGTTTTTGCAGTGATAGGCAAATGTTCTCTGGCAGCAGAGACCTGGGAAGATAGTGGGATTATGGGTAGCATGGCTGATCTCCAATTCCTCAAAGATATAAAGCAGACAAACTTAATTTTATTTTAATGTTTACCCTGTTTCACTCCACTTCACTCTGGGAATGAAGAAAAAAAAAAACAAACAAACAAAAAAAAATCACGGTTCAGAGTTTGGAACTTCTTTCTTGTGCTCAATATTTCTTCCAACTAACCATCCAACTAAACAAATAAACAAATGAAAAAACATTCATGAGCTTTCATTATTATTTTTAATTAGAGCATAATCTCCTCATGCATTTGACTCACAAATAATAACAAGTGATTTAACACCAATGTGGATTATTTTATATCTGAATATCAGAAGCATTTATTTATTTGAGATTTATATATTTGGGATTAATTTATTTGAGTTTCTTGTCATACCTATCATCTTTATCTCTAGTGTACATCCTGGATTCCCCACATAAATTCCTGTTTTAGTACCTTTTAGTACCATTATTGCTGTAATCTAGTAACTCTCAATCTCTGATTTTGTCTAGGCTTCTGAATAAACTTTTCAAATACTTCTTTAAATACATTTTTTAAAAGAGGGGCAGGTTATCTTAGCTGAGAGTTATATACATGTTTTTTTAAAGATAAATATAATATTGAGATCAGAAGTACAAGCAAATAATTCTAGCTCATATAGCAACAAGATCCAAAGCAACATTAGGAGAGTGTAAATGAAGACTACAGACTCCAAAATTACATATGTTTCCTGTACTGAATATATGTGTATATATATACATAGATATAGATATAGATAGATATAGATGATATAGACACAGATATAGATAGATATAGATTAGATATAGATAGATATAGATAGATAGATATAGATATAGATAGATATAGATATAGATAGATAGATAGATATAGATATAGATAGATAGATAATTAGATAGATAGATGCTTCCAGTACAAGAAGCATTCTGTTAGGGCAAAATCATTCAATAAAAGTCTAACAGAAATTCTCAGCAAAGGCCATAGAAATTTAATCTATATAGGGATTATGTAAGTATTGAGGTGTGAATGAATAAAACAGTAATGGAAGATACAGTTTCAATTCTGACACATAGAGAGATACCGAGAAAACATCAGGGATTTTTGAAGACAGGATTAATATGAAAGGATGTGTATTTAAGATGGATTGTATACTTCAAAATTAAAATCGAATTATTGCATTTCTTTTCATTTGGGGCTAATTCATACTGTTCTGAGGGATGATATAGTGTTTTTGAAATAAATGTTAAACACAGAGCATGTTTTCAATGAAAATAATTTCATGGTTACAGAAAAATAAAGTAACTACCGTGCTCCTAGAACTATGTCATCAAGTATCACAATACCTGCTCAGTATCACAAGTATCACAAACACACTGCTTCCCTGTACTCTGCATTTAGCTAATGGAAGGTTTTTTGTTTGTTTGTTTGTTTGTCTGTTTTTGTTTGTTTGTTTGTTTTGTTTTGTTTGTTTGTTTGCTTTGCTTTTTTTCCCTAACAGAAAAGGAAATTTGTTTTCAATGTGTTTTAATAAATACAATTCCATTGGCCTCTAGGGTTTCAGGAGGGAGCAATTGTATTGATTTCACAAACTGAATTAATCACAACAATTTATATGCATAACTATCCATTAGTGCATTTCAGAACAACATTGCAATTTTTCATTCAGTGTATTTGCAGTGTCCCTTGTCCTTTGAGTTAAGATTCACCACAGAAAGTAAGGAGCAAGAAACTGACTCCAAAAATATTTCATGTTGCTTAGCTAGCTAGTACTTACTGTTTAACAGTTGGGGCATTTGGTAGTTTGCTGTCAAGATGTTGATTAGAAAATTCACATTCTTCTTGAAGTATATGTTGTTTCTTCTAGGAATATATACCTATTTAACCTCTTTCAATTTTACAGCATTTACAAGCAAGTTTTACTCTGAAAAGAAAATCACATGGTAGGGATTGATAAACTGTGTTTCTTGCCACATTGAAATGCATCTAGTATATTTTAGCTTATTTTAATTTTTCCATTATGAAAGGATCATGAAGGAAAAAAATAACATAACTAAGAGTATTTTGAAGAAAACCACAACCTTTCATATTCTTCCTGTCACCCCACGTTTAAAGTTGAATATACAAAATACTTATTTTATCTGCCATAAATAGTTGTTCTAATACTCAAGACATTGTGGTTTGGGGTAAGGTCAGGTTTTTTTTGTTTTTTTTTTTTAAGTTTTTCGTTTTTCTGTGGCTGGAGTGATCATAAGTATTTACTGTAATGATCAGTCAGATGTCAATGTTCATTGTGATATAGTTTCATGTAACTGGGTAATTAAAGCTTGCAGGAAACCCAGGAAGTTCCTTAACAGTCATGTCTTTGTGGAAGGTCCAGAAAACTCAGATTTTCATTTTTTTGATTCTGTTCTTTTTCAGTTTGTTATAAACAAACGTGTATGTTCTACTACCTTCACTTGTTCTTATAGCCTTCTTTCCCTAATGACCCTGATTGTTTTGCATGTTTGTATGTCTATGACTATCAAAATCCCATCTGTAGTCCTAGTCTTTCCAGTTCCTGGAGCCTACTTTTCAGTGACTGTCCATTGCTCAAACAATTAGTAATTTAACTGAAGAGTTTGTTGGTGGTGGTAGTGGTTGTGTTATTTTTCCCCATACATATTTCCCATATCCATTATTTTTGGAGCTAATCTGCATCTTTTGATGTAAAAGTGTTAGTCAGGTGTTTAAGTCCCTGCAGAAGAAACTACAGGGATTACACTAGTGTTTATTTTTCAACATAAATTGAATATTGGTCCCAAAAATCATGTTACAATTTTGACCTGTTTGAAGTGAAAGAAATCCCAAAATCTTACAGCACTTTTCCATGCACAAGAGTAAATCATTAATATTCAGCACTGATTTAAGATCAAACTCTATACAGTGGTCATGAATAGGTAACCTCTGATACAACAAGAACCTCTGAAAGAACGATAAATATTTTTAAAAGTTATTAAAAAAATCACATATCTCAGTCTAGAGTTGAATCCTACAGAAGATTATAAAGCTCTAGGTCCAGATTAATTCTTCCTAGTTCTAGATATATGTTTTAGGTGACTATTTCAGGAGACAAGTTATCATGGTAATCTTTATATGCACTCTTTACTAAAATACTATTCTGAAGGGTTCAGAAGTACAAGGAATGTACTGACATGCAGATTGCCTCCAAAGAGTACTTCTAGTGAGATGAATCTGTTCTCTAGGTATCATGATGTACAGAGATGAATATTTATTCTAAAGTATAGACTCATTTTTAATGTAGCCTCCAAAAATGACTTTTTACAAAAGACTGCCAATGTAAAGTAATGTGCAAATGTAAGCTATCTTATTCTGAAATGAACTAGTCAAATAGGTATTAGTCTGGTATATAAAAAGAAAAGACAGTCCATCTCTAAAATGAAGTATTTAAATAGATAGTTAATCAGGGCAGTTAACCACTAATGACACCAATTAATCAAGAAATGAAAGCACATTCACCTTGTAACCCCCCCCACACACACACCAAATCCATTATGTTTTGAAAGAGATTGATTGTGTTTATACAAAAAGCCAACATTGTAATTTAATTATTATAAGACAATGTCAAACAGCTTGTAAATTTGGTATCAGAACTACAGTCCTAGCTCAGACTAGTCTTGCACAGTCGTTAAATGTTTTGCTGTGTAAGGAGTACAGGACAGAACACTGCTTGAATAAGTAAGAGCTAGAAACTATAGGAGGAGAAAAAAAAATCCCCTGTGAAAATAATAATAATAATGTTTTTTTTAAAAGTATTCTAAAAACAGACAACAAAAACTTAAACATTGCCAAGATATAGATTTCATCCCAAGACTCATTTTTATACAGTTAATGAAAAGGAGTTTTACAGAAAGGTAAAATCAGTTTTTCTGATCCAAAGACATTATAAGATGGAAAAACATGGAATTCTACAAAAAGGAAAGAATACAGTTGATATTACTAGTGAGGCTGCCAAGAAAATAGACATACCTATAGAAAACACAACACCACCACATCTCCGACAGAGACTATTAACCTATGTTAGTAAGAATCATAATTTTAAAATTGCAATTAACTGCTACAGTGACTGCTTGGCTGACACTATTTAATCCTTTTTCTCATCTATACAAGTTAATTAAGTCAGGATAATATATTTATTTGTATCTTTCTTTTTTAACAGAAAAATTATGATGACTGCTCTGCTCTTCCTCAGTGTTTTAATTTTGTTTACAACCACTTATGTGATCACAATGTTCTTCTGTGACGCCAGCAAGAACCAGCATCACTGAGACACATGCAGGATTATGACAAATACAAGTATCCAGCAAAGGTCAAGAAAGATAAAACACAAACAGAATATACCAAACTGACATACTGATATAGGAAAGATAAATCTGAGAACAAAATAAGAACAGAATTACCACTCCTCCATCCTTTCATTCTGAAACTTTCTGTAATGTTTTATTGTTTGCAGCATATTATTCATAGAGTGAGATATCTGATGGGCATTGCTTTCACAGAGAGGATACAGCTTAGCAGTACTGATGTGCAGAGTCAAGGTGAAGATCTATAAGCTTCATGAGATCAATTTGGTTTGAATCTAAATCTCATGCAGTGCACAAAAACAACAACAACAAATAGCAACAGCAAAAACAACAAAACACGATCATTAGCGTGTATTCTTAATTGTGTAATGCAGCAAGACAACTCAAGAACAATATATGCTAAGAAAAAAACCTCTCTAATCATTATTATTAATATTTAAGACCATTGTGGCCAAAAATTCCAAAAGATTTTAAGATATTTGGCAGTCATGTTTTTCAGATGCTTAAAATAAATGTTCAAAAGTTGCCCGCAATCACACTCTTAAAATACACTTTATATCTTGACTTCATCACAGCAAAAGCCTATTTTCTAATGAACAATGCACACTCTATATAAGAAAAGACTAAAGAAGGGCTTCTGCAATTGTATTTTTTTGATATGGTATATAGTACAGAAGATATCACTGGCCAGTTCTAATGACCAGAAGGAATGCTAAAACCCTTTTCCCAACAGTACACAAAAAATTTTTGAATTCACCATCCATATATGTAAATCTGATATAAATAACTATGTTCCCTTGATGACATCTCTGCTTTCATCTGATTTTGAAGAATTTTAGATTCTAAGTTTTATGGTTAACAAAATATGTTTCTTATTCCATGTAGCTGAACAGGTGCTACTGCACACCCCAAAACAAACTGATGAGTGCTAAGGATGCAGAATCAGCCCTTTCAATACAGTGGAGTAAATTTTATTAAAAAAAAAAAAAAATGTTCTCCACTTACATGATGAAGTAAGTTCTAAAACTGCCTCGGGGGGAGAGGGGGGGGAAATCTTAGAAAAAACACTGATCAGGCAAATTGGCTCTTTCAACCCTTACGGCGACTGGACTGCTGCTAAATTTAAGGTCACTGGAAGTCTAATAGCTCTTGGCAAGAAGCTTGACATATTCTCTAGCAGTTACAGTAATTTAATTGTAGTTATCTTACAATATTAAAGTGTATGAGCCAATTTCCTGTAATAAGCTTGATTAAGATGCTTCTCATATATCCACAGATACAGTTTTAAGTCTCCTTTGAAAACGATAAATCATGACCAATAGAACCTGTTTCCCTTCATTGCCTGTAAAGGGTGCACAAGTAATTAGGTCACAGGTAAATGACTGCTTTGTAGGCACATCTATTTGGCCAGCTGAAGATTATCCTTCATGTCTACTATATGGGTTTGGACACAAATGATTCTCAGGCATTGCATTCATATTTTGCCTTGTTTTCCATAGGAACCTACCTATCTGCAAACATATCACTTCAAGCCCCAGCAACAGTAAGGTAAAACATCAGACTCAATCAACAATGAAAGAAACAGAAAACTGAGGTCTGAGTCACATGGTACACATGGATAGAGGTGGAAAGTCATATCAGAAAAGTAAAAGACTTTTTCAGAGCATCAGATGCTTAAGCTACTTATTCATCCATCATTTTTCCACAGACTAAAACACAGAGCTAACTTAAGCACAGAACCATTAGGTCAGTGCTCAGTAATTTAAGTAAATATCTCACGTCTTTATGGGCCAGACCTTTTTAGTTCTAGTGAAGGACTAAATCATGTAATGTCTATCTGAAAGTCAGATCTTGCTAGTGACTTCAATTGTCAGCTGAACCACAACAAAATTCCAGTCTTGACAACGCCAAAGTATATATATTTTTTATATAAAAGTGTATATGCAGAAAGTTAAGATGAATTCAAGTTTTTACGACCTTTTTACAAATCCATTTATCTACCTATCAGTCACAGTTATGAGTTAGAATCTATATAGTAAGATGAAGATATCTCTGTTGAAATTGTCCTTGATACCCTCTTGATATCCTCTTGAGACTTTTTTCATCTCCGTGAGTTGTAAATCGTTAGACAGCCTTATTTAGAAATGTCCAGGCTGTTTGTTATTAAGGTCTTAAGATGAGTATCTTATGGTGCTCTCATTTCATTGATTTAGACAGAATGAAAAAGCTGTGCATTGAATTCTTGAAAATCATTTCCTGTATTAAACTAGTCATGAGTACAGACAGGAAAGAGACTTTTCTGAAAATTCTTTCGGGTTTTAATATCCTTGAGCCTGAGATGAAGAAAGACTTTGCTAAAGGTCATTATTCTGTCCATCATAAAGTCATCTGAAGATTCCTGAATTTTTGTTTGCCTTGCTTCTCACAGTTATCGACTTTATAAATGTTCTAACTGTTATGATTTAATTTCACATTTGCTTTCTGGAGGGATAATCTTTTGGAAAAAAAAAAGTGTTGATATCTTTAATATATGGAAATAGGGCATTTGAATGAGGGGTTTGGTGCCTGTAACTTTCACATTTCACATTCATAAAGGCAAGGGCAAAAAAACCTGAAAGGCTAGAAACATGCCCTGCTTCTATTAAAGAAATGTAGTACATGAGGAACAGTGAAGGAGAAGAACATAAGTAGAAAATAATTCAAGAAAAAATATGGTTCGTAGATACCATAGGTGGAGGGCATTATTCATTTCAATAATGTTAGTTGTCTTCTTTGAGTGTTCTACCACTATGACATGCTATTTGCCTGCTGATAGTGGTCCGGTCTTCTCTAGGAAAAAAAAAAGAAAGAATCTGACAAACTCCTGAAATCATTGTGACACAGCTACTCTGAAACTATACTGAAAGGTTTTCTGTCCCAACATGAAAATGACACAGAATCATGAAAGAAAATGAAAAAAAAAAATAATAATAATTAAAAAAAAAAAAGATAAAAACATTAGGCACAAATCTTTCTTTCAAGAATCAAAGCTGTAACTTCATTTCTCCTCTTGGTACATGTTTAGCTACCAAGTCTTTGACAGTTTAAGTCTGTGCACTCTTTGTGCAAATGGTCAGATCTAGGCTTCGACATCTTTGGATTTTGCTAAGCTAAGGAAAGTGATCTTTTACAAATGAACTACCTTATTAGCTAAAATCACTTCATCAATTGGGCAGCTATGTTAGCAAGAGTCATATGTATCATTTTAGACTTTAAAGTTGGTTGCATATAGCAAGTTTCCATCAGAGATGAAAGCATGAACTACAAAATAGCTGTCATAAAATATTTTAGAAAGAAGCACAAAAGAATTTACTTTAAGGCAAATATGGCATTTTTTTCCTCTGAGAAATATTTAGTTTGACTATAGATCAGCCACATATTTAATCTCATATATACTTCGGCTAAAAGAGGAAAAATATGAGTTTCAGTTTAACTCTCACAAGCCTGTCTGCAGCAAGACAGACTATGTTATGTACAGTATGTGTTCAAATTGGTAGTGATCCCACTTTAAATTCCTTCATTGTACTACAGAGAATTAGAATTTTAGAAATTCAGAGCAACTTCAGTCTTCAGATAGCCTATTCTTCCAGGTTGTGTTTGACTCCAGAACTCAAAGAGGACTTTATTAAATGAAGTATTCAGGACCAAAATTTTCTTAATTTTATGATCTACGATCGATTTATAATAAAGATTAAGGGAAGGGAAGGGAAGGGAAGGGAAGGGAAGGGAAGGGAAGGGAAGGGAAGGGAAGGGAAGGGAAGGGAAGGGAAGGGAAGGGAAGGGAAGGGAAGGGAAGGGAAGGGAAGGGAAGGGAAGGGAAGGGAAGGGAAGGGAAGGGAAGGGAAGGGAAGGGAAGGGAAGGGAAGGGAAGGGAAGGGAAGGGAAGGGAAGGGAAGGGAAGGGAAGGGAAGGGAAGGGAAGGGAAGGGAAGGGGTAACATGAATCTAGTAAGTAAGAATAAAGCAAATATTTATAGCATATATAGAAAGAAGGTGTTATATCTTGTAGAAGGAATCCATAGAAAATGAGCAAGATAAGTGAATTGAAATAGAAACAAGATGACAGAATCTTTGAAAATTGAAGATGTCTTTGTGTACCATTAAAATAAACACGTGTTCTTAATGGGGATTGTTACATCCATTTTTTAATTGCATTCTTAAATATGTAACATCTCTAAACTTATGAGTTGTATTTCTGTATTTGGTGCCAAGATATTTTCTGTACTGATTATAATGTATAGGTACTTTAATATAGAGAAAATAATAGGTGGTAAAAGATTTTTTCATATAGGAGACAGAAACATTATTTTTATTTTTAGGTGATTAGCTATTAATACAGACTATTAGTTAACAGTTAATTTACTTTATAAGTATGAGAATGAAAACCCAGAACTCGATATATTGGAAACCTATTAATTTTTGAGTATTCTCTGGTACCAGAAACATATTCTGGTCTTGCTACTATGCAGTACTGAGTATCACTGATAATTTTTATGTTCAAACTATAGCTCACAAATTTTGGTTGGAAAATAAAAATGTAAGAAAATTCATATAGATCACCTTATTCCTGTAGAACACATAAGAAAGAGTGTAAGAACAGGATTAGCCTAAAATAACTCTTCTTCAGAACTGTCTTCTAGTTTCTAGAATCAAAGTGGTTTTAGTTGTTGATACTTTGGTGTTTTTTGTTTGTTTGTTTGTTTGTTTTGTTGTTTTTCTTTTGGCTGTGGAGCAGGGGTGTTCTTAGATTTTAGTCTGAGGAGGTTTGATGATGATGGGCATACTCTTTTCATTTGATTTTCCCCAGTGATATTTTCTTCTACAAAATTTTCACAGTTGCTTTGTAAACTCATGTAATCACCTATGCGGTGTGGAATTACACAGAACACTGTGTGAATAAGGGTCTTCTTTCTGGGGAGGTGGAGTTAAATATGACTGCTGATATTTTCATTAGATGTCCCTTATTTTTGAAAAGAAAATGAACAGTCATTCCCTTCTTCTATTTTCAATGCCACTCAGGATTTTAGAGACCTATTTCAATCTTCTTTCATCTCCTGTTTTGCCCCCTGACAATTTTCTACTGTATTTGCTGACTGACTGTGCAGAAAGCACACCATAGCTTTGATTGCCTTAACAGACTTTATGAACCATATCTAGACCTCAGGAAGCTGGATAAGAGTTCTGAAATTGCCCTCAATCATTAGTGTGCCAGTGTATTTATACAATAGTTTTAAGAATATTTTCTGCTTTGTTATCCATTCACTGTCTAATTGTTTTCAGTATATGTTTTACTTTCATGTTCATTCCTACTGAGCACTGGTAGTTTCATAGAACTACCTATTAAAATCTTAAGATCTAATTCCTGAGTAATATTTTATATTTGTCATAAATTTGTTGACTCCAACTGCATGGGATTTCTACATCCAGATACATAATAACCTTCTCATGTTTTAGAACTAACCATTCATTCACGATTTTGTTGTTATTGTTATTGCTTTTTCACTTCTAGACTTTTTGTAAGTCTTTAGTAGGGACATGATCAACTGGTTTCAAAAATCCAAGAATACATCGTTGTTCATTCCCTGAAAGAACTCTAATAAATGTTGTGACTCGTGGTTTCACTTTACAAAGGGCATTTCATTTCTTTTTCAATGTACCATATCAGTCCCTGGGTAGCTAATGCATTCTTTAAAGTAATCTCTACATGTTTTATAACATGTTGGACACTGTTGTGCCTTTGCCACCATTGTGATAGTGTCTTGGCCACTGCCAAGACAGTTTCAAACAAAAGTGTTCATGCCTATTTTATCCTTGAAATGTTTTACAACTCTTCAAACTTTGCTCCAGTAATTTGTTATAGCTTTGTTGTTGGTGGTGTTGGTGGAGATCTGTTCTGCAGTGTTTTCCAGAAATATTTTCTATTACGAAACATGATCTCTAATGCATTTCACATTAAAAAGTTTTCATTTGGGACTCTTCACAAGCTGTTCTCTGTGAAATGAAAACTGGGGGGAAAAAAAAATATATATATATGCTCTGACCATGTATTATTTCAGTGCTCCTTCATATTTTAATAGTATACTGATCCTAAAAATAAACAAATAAGTAAGTAAATAATTAAATAAATCAGACAGAATGGGCAAAAGTTATTTGCAAGTGAATTTTTTAACTCTTTGGTTCAGAAAAGTGTTTACAAAACAAATGTAGGATACTGGCAGACTGAGATAACAGAATTGTTTCTACAAGGTATGTATTTGTATCATCATCAAAGTTTAAAATGGGACATTGTCTATCGAACTATATGTAGTACCTCTCATTTGCAGTTAACATTCTAGGTCAGTACACATGAAGCATTTTGTGATTCAAACAGTTCTGGTGGAGAGGAAGAAAATGAATATATCAACATCTCACACCCATCCCCAAAGAGTCTACCAACCTGAAATCAGTTGTCAAAAATGCATTAGAAACATATTCCAAGAGATGAAAATTCACAGTAGTATTCAAAGAAAATAAAACATCAGAGCAGACCCTCTGACTTTTTGACCTACAGTCAGTCCTGTCTAATGTAAACAAC
The DNA here is from genome assembly GCF_964034855.1 of Anser brachyrhynchus. NCBI lineage: Eukaryota > Metazoa > Chordata > Aves > Anseriformes > Anatidae > Anser > Anser brachyrhynchus. Next base: position 158,711,192 of record NC_137694.1, read on the forward strand.
ATTTGATGTAGGTCAAAACACCAAAAATTTTTATTCTGAGTAAGCTTCAGTTGGGCAAACAGAATACTTTCTTTGAATGATATTTTTCCCTCTTGTGTACTCTCTAAATATGTGTGTGTGTGTGTATTCCAAACATTATACAGGTATACAGGTATTTCTATTTCTGGAAAAAAAAAATAAATAAATAAATCAAAATTCTGGTTTTAGTTTAATACTCAGGCTTCTCAAGGTAACAACAAGAACCTCCTTCTTTCTCTTTTTTATTCTAAAAATGCCTTTTCTATTCCTTTTGCCCATTTTGCGTTGTGAACACAGATGAGACTACATTCCAGCAGCAGATATGTCAGCTTTTTATCTTGCCAGGGTAACATAAAAATCTCTGTGCACAAATGTGTCAAACACTGCTATTTTTAATAATGTAATGAAAAAAAAGAACAAGGAGTCTCCAGTAAATTTCAATATGCATAAGCCAATTTTTAGAAGTGTTAGCCTTAAGAACTGCTGAGTTTGAAAGCTTACTTATCTCAGTCTAGTATGTATTTATTTATCAAAGATAAATTCTGAATGTGTGATTCCTTACAATAGATGTGTTACAGTGAAAAAATGATTTCCCACAGGATCTTTTTTCACTACATTCAGACTAATGAGCATCTTCACAGAATTACTTCTTTCTACCCATGTCAGTAGAAAATAAAATGATAAAAATAGAGATGATACTGTATTTTGAAAGCAGTATTTGTGACTACAATTCAAGATCATCTTTAATTCACAGATCTGTGACACAGATACATGTGATTTTTTTTTAAATCTAAATGAGATTTTAAGGATGATACTCAAAGTCAATTAATTTAAAACAATTCTAATTAAAATTTCATTGGTTATGGTATGTGAGTGGGAAGTCAATTTTTCATCTTCACGATTTTTTCTCAGACACTACAGTAATTCTGTTATACATCATTGTAACTTTGAACACCATTGCAGTTTGATGAGATCAAACAGGATGGTACAGAATAAAGCAGAGCATTGGGATGTGATGTGGCTCCATAGAACGGAAAAAAAAAATTGTCTGCTTTTCAAACTATTTAAAAAATGAGTGAGAAACCTTCTTGGGAAAACTTTTAAATATTTTTTCAATATATGTGTATTTAAAAATATTGATTGATTTTTTAAATCATTCAACTTTTTAAATGTTTGTATCTATTTTACATATAGAAAAATAATTCTAAAGATTAAACCTTTTTTTTTTTTTTGTAGAGTTCCCTAGTATTGTAGAAGCAAGTTTTACCTTGATAGATGAGTGTTTTGTAAGAAAGCAGGTAAATTTACAGTATAATAGCTACTCCTCTTTTATTTTAAATTGATAAACACTTAACATTCATCCTAACAAACCTTGGACAATGAATTAATATCTTAAGTTGCGAAGAGGCCTACTTTTCTTTAGTGACTGTAGAGAGGTTTAGACCTTTTGTCTTCATTTGGATGCCAAGGACAAAGACTTGAGCATCCTTGTCCAACCTCATGTCTGGCCCTGCTTTGAGCAAGAAGTTGGAGCTGGAGAGCTCTTCATGCCCTTCCAAACTGAATCATTCCATTATTCTGATTGAAGAGAAGAAAGATAGCCCCAAACCACTTTATGTGATGTTCATTGTTCCACTTTGATATTTCTTATGCTTCCGGTTGGATTTTTCACCCTCAGTGTGGTCCTGTTGCACCACAGTCACATGAATATGAATATATGAAATGTGACATTTAAAACTAGTGTTATTACAACAAGCGGTGTCACAGCAATCAGTATAATGGACACAGACTCTGAGAAAACAGAGGGGAGGGCTTGGGGTGAAATATCCAGTAAAGGGTCGGATATCTGGAATATATTGGGAATTATTATAAGCAGAGATTTTGAGCGCACTTATCCTGTCTACGTATTGTACAGCTGAAATTACCCTTAATTCTGAAAAGCTTTGCCCCTTAAATTCTTAAATAAGGTACATATCCAATAGATGATTTACAATGTAATTAGAAAACATCTAAAAGTATTTAGTTCAGTGACCAGTAATACAACAATCAGTTTTTAATTTATGCTTCACTATTTTTCTCCTATCTTCTAGCATGTATCATTTCAGTTTTCAGAAGACACATTAAAATCACATTTGTTAAAATGAGGGCCTGTATACAAAACAGTCTGGTGTACTATGTTACAAAATTTCTCCCTGCTAGGCCATGCTTCATTACGTCTATTCATTTTAAACAATTACCTCTGAAGAAAATGAGCAATAAACAATTTATGTGAAGAGGAGCTGAGAGTTGTCTTGGTCCTCTAGAACATATGTTTTAATTACATGTTGGTTTTTTTTAGTGTTTGTACTTTAAAAGCTCATAAAAAGAAAGTAAAATATGATAAAATAGAATACCATGTTCTTATGTGAGAGAATGTACATAAAGTAATGAAGGAACAAACATTACAACTTACATTATTAAGTAAAAAAAATAAATGTGACTAACCTTGTAAATTTTGGTCTTGAATAGGGGTGTATGTGTGTACGTGTGTGTGTAACTTTTATGTGTGTACCTGTGTGCCTGAAGTAATAACAGTAGCAAATGCATTGAAATCTTGAATCACATATGTGCATATAGACTATGCAATCTTTACGCACAAAATTTGGGGGAATTATACAAGCATATAAAGAACACATTTTTAAAATATATATTACAGCAATAGAATGTTTTCAACCTGCATTCACCTTTAATTTTGCTGTTAGCAAATTGCATGTATTTTTAGTGGTTTTTTTTTGCCATCTGTTCCTTTCATAGGTCATCCACTTATCATAGAATCACAGAATGGCTCAGGAAGGGAGGGACCTTAAAGATCATCTAGTTCCAACCCCCCTGACATGGGCAGGGATGCCGCCAACTAGGTCAGGTTGGCCAGGGATGGCGTCATCTCAGGTCGGCCTCATCCAACATGGCCTCTAGGGAACACCTCCAGGGATGGGGCATCCACAACCTCTCTGGGCAACCTGTTTCAGTGCCTCATCAACCTTACAGTGAAGTTTCCTCCTGACCTCTAATCTAAGTCTGCCCTATTTAAAACCATCCCCCCTTGTCCTGTCATTATTTGACTGAGCAAAGAGTAGCTCTCCATCTTTTTATAAGCCCTCTTTAAATATATTACTTATAACTCTAAAATACCACAGAGTCTATGCATGTGTATGTATCAACAAGCATTACATAATGGAAGCATAAAGGCAGAACAAAGAATTAGAATAAAATGTCAGGAATACATATAAATATAAGTGCTTAGAAATGAGAACATCAACATACTCTTGAATTTTTACACAGACTGAATGTTAATGTTAAAACCCACCCCTTTTATTTTGATCATTATTTTTCAGTTCTTCGCACTGTGTATGATAAGGGATCTCTGAAGTATCTTCTATTTGAATTTTGCAAGAGATAAGCAATAAGCTTTTGTCTTCATTAAAAATGACTAGGTATAGAAAATTTTGTATATTTTTGTTCTCTCCAAATATTTTTTCTAGTTGTTTTTCATTAGATGTAAAAAACTGGATGACTAGTATAAATAAATGTTGTAGTAAACATCCATCCTACAAACAGGTAGTCTGATCATTTATATTGTTGTAAAGATAAAGCAGAATGTCCAGATAAAAGTCCTAAAGCCCACTATTACTTGAGAAACTGCAGTTGTGTAAACTTCATTTGATGATGTGATTCAGTGAGGTGTGAATTAACCAGTAATATACAGCAAATGCACTCACACTTTATCTTTTTTTTTCTTTTTTTCTTTTCTTTCTTTTTTTTCCCTAACTGATTCTGCTGTGGTTTAGTCTATGTTACAAAGTCTGATATTTCTAATGCTGGTTTCTAAAATCAAGTACATTCAGAGTATTAGAAGTAAATACAACATAGCAGCTTTTTCCCCTGTAGTGGCAAGCTCCTGCTTGCTAAACTAAAGGTTTACAACTGTGTATTTTGTAGACTGTATCAATATAAAGACATGCACATTTAAAAAACAACAACAAAAGCAACAACCACACACACACAAAAATAATAATAATAATAAAACTTTTTTTGTTGTTGTCTACAAACAAGATAATTTGGGCATAAATATTCTTGTTCTCTATAATCACTGACCTCCCAGAAAGTTCTGGGCCAGCATTGAAGTTTCTTAGGAACTTATCAAGGGTATAATGAGCTCAGTAAAAGCAGACAAGAAAATTCCAGCATGGTCCAGTGTTGACCTGGATCTGTTCTTTGATGTGTCTCTGTGGCTGCAACACCTGGCGGAGTGTAGGACAGGAGTGAGCATCCAAGAAGACCAGGGGAAGCCCATCTATTTTCATTTGACATTACTATCAGCTTATGAAGGTTTAAATGGATCATGAGTTTAAAGCTCCTAGTTCCTGAATACTGCTACTACTTTCAGTGGGAAGAAATAGCACTCACAGATGTGTCAGGCCCCTTAAAATCTAGAGGTATATATTTTCATCACTGAGTGGAAGGCAAATGGGTTCCCATCTTTGTACTTCGATTAACTACTGAAATTAGAAGAGATGAAATTGAGCCTACAGAAACGGCAGAATTTTACATTTGAATGATTAATTTTCTCTTTTTCTCCAAAGAAAGGGTAGATAATTTGTTGACAGGCATTAGTAGAAGTCAAATGTTTCACAGCATAGTTAATTTCAGAGATTACAATGAAATACCACATTTTAACTGCTTTGGACCTATGCAAAAATACTTTGAACGGATTCCAAAATTCTTTTAACACAGCAAATAACATCATTTTACCTCATAGGGTTTTTTTTGTTGTTGTTGTTGTTTGTCTGTTTCCAAAATATTACTCATTATTTGTAGTCATTCTGCCACTGTCTTAGTTTCCTGTTACAGAGGTTGTGTTTATGTCAACAACGTACATCGTGAGTTGTGTATTACATTATTAAAAATTATGAAGCTACCATATTAGTAACTTCAATATTTTTAATATTACTTAGTGCTAAATAAGCATTAACCATAAAGAATGCTCCAGACATATATGGACCCCTAAAGCAAAAGAGAGTCATCTGAAATATATGCTATATCATAACATGTTATAGACAGTCTGAAGAAGTTTGAAGCAGACGATAGGAACTTCCACAAAACTACACAATGTCCATATCTGAATTTTGCTACAGTAAATAAGAAAGGCAAATTAAGAGAATTCCAAAATGTATTATTATTGGCATCTGAAAATTCTTCAACTTTATCTCAAAAATTACAACATCAGGTTAGGAGAAAAAGTACTCTTTCCCCATCTACATATTTAAAATTGTGCCAGAGAGAAACATAACAAATCTCTTGGACTTTCAAGTGTTCCATTTCCCCATAAGCCTATCTCACACAGACTTTCTTCCCCAACTGTCCCAGTGAGACTTTTAGCTTCCTTTTCATTTGATCCTTCCCTGACATAGCACACAATAAAATTCAATTTTCTTCCCCTAAGACAAAAGAGGAAAAAAAAAAAAAAAAAAAAGCAATACACCTTAATGTTTGCTTTGAAAGGGGAATGGAGAGATAAATTTTAAATAAATAAATAAACAGATAACTAGATAAATAAATCAATAAAGTAATCAAATAATGAAAATAATCCAAATAATAATTTATGTCTAAAAACTTCAGTATTAGTAGTGGCACAAATCATCACTGTCACAGATAAACTTGCTGCTTGATTTTTGTGGATGACTGCATTGATAATAGCACTCAGGATTAGTTGAAATCCTGTATGTTGTTGGAAGCCAAACTATTCCTTAGAGGGATAGCAGTACATTGAGCAGATTACAGTTACTATTTTTAGGCAATTTGCTTTCTGAAACCTCTTTTTTCATCTTTCCCAACATTTTAAAATAAACAAATAAAAACTCCCATTTCTGAATTTTGTACTGTCATGCACAGTAGTATCAAGCAAAGGGATGAGACAGAAGAGTAGAATTTCTACTATAGCAGAAATTTTACAGGTGTTAGAGAAATGAGAGTCTATTGTGCCAGTTCATTTAAGCTCCATTTATGCTCAAAGTAGTTACCAAGACACTAAAAGTGAACAAGTCCTGCTGGGCCTATTCAAAAACATTTGCAGTAAACCAGCCAGCACTGCTTCATTTAAAAGTTACAAGTTTTAATTTCACGTGGGAATAATGGGAAAATTTATGTCTACCATGATTTTATCAGACTGATTTTATCCCCCCTTATCATGTAAAGTCTCTCTCTTTTTTTTTTTTTTTCCCATGCATAATTGGCACACATCATAGATATATCTCGAATCTGCCCAATTATCTACCTACACAGCTTTTCAATTAAAGGATCACGGTGTGCATCATGATAGTATATTCTTGAAAGACCACAGTCTCTGTATGCAAGCTAAGAGTTTTGTTACCAGAAGGAGTATGCACTGATTTTTACCTGACATTTCATCTTCACTGTAGCTCAGCATGTACAAGAAATATGAAAGAAGCAATCCTCAGTCTCTTTCGCTGACAAATATTTAATAGAACAGCAGTAGCTGTAAGTGTTGGTGGCCTTAGCTCTGAATAGAAATGTCAGTAGTAGCACTATAATGCAACGTCTATCTGTTCAGACACTTCAGAGAATGAAATCTGAGTGCAATACTTATAATAAGACACTAACATTTATCAGTGCACACAAGGACACATGCACAAAAAAGGCACAAAAATATATGAATTACTGCAAGATGCTTTAAGATATGTTATTAGCTACATTTTCAAAGGTCAAGAAGTGATATATAATGAACATAGAATTACAGACTACAACATACAACCTGTTAACTAAATTAAAGCATTTTTAAGAATGTAAATTTTGTCCCTCCAAAGATGAAGCCTATATTAAAGAAAGTCAGTAATTATATTTGGAAGAAAAATATACTGAATTCTGCATCACCTCATCAGCAAAAACCTCTCCCTCCACCTTTCTGGGTAATCTGGGTCCAAACCGTTTGCTCTTTTCAATAAATACATTTCACTTTTCATGTTGTTCATGTAGTGTAATATTAAATAAATTAAATAACCATGCCTTAATTAGTTCTGGATGCTTTTAAAAAGCATAGCTTTTTAAAGGGTACCTAGGATGTCAAAATCAGGCTACCCATGTATAGATTGGACTACCACTTGACATTTAGACTCCTGCTCTCTCACCCACACGTGCTTTATTTGACTTAAAGATATATTAACTCTGCTCTGGATATCTTCCACCATTTTCTTTATCCAGCTGTGTTATTCTGATCATTTAATGACTGAGTTTATTCCCTCTGCCCACTTTCTCATCTTCTCTGATAAAATGTTCTGTTTTTATGTTCTCCTGCCCATACATTTACTGTGGAATTTCTCTAGGAAAAAGTCATGAAACAGTCCAGCAAATTTTACTTTCCCATTATAATTCCTTCACAGATTGCCAATTCCAATGTTCCTCATCTGCCTTTTTAAGAGGTTTTATTTTGATCAGCTGTATTAAAGTAACAGATTTAAGTGCACTGTCAAACACAGAGCAGATGCCCGGGATATTCTTCCACTTTGAATCTCATTAGCAAAAATCTAATGTGCTAATTTAATACCACGTTGGGGCCCAGAGAACAGACAAAGATGATGTATATTTATCATGTCATCCTCTGCAGCTTTTTTCTCCAATTGCAATAGAGAGACTGCTATAGTGTTCTGCTTGTAGAGGCATTAGCAAAGTAAATTTTAACCCTGTAGGTAATTCTAGCCATTACTTTCTTAAATATATATATATATATATAAAATAATAAAAAGCTATGCAAAAGTTACTATTTTTCCAGATTAATGGCAGTAACATACAGGATCAAATTCCATTCTGTGCTGTTAACACATGTTAACACCTGCCTTGAGGTTGACTGTACACAAACTATCTATGCATCTATTAAAATCAGAGGCTCTTTGGGGATCTATTCTATTTCTTAAATATAAGTTATAGTGTAATTTGACAACTTTGGATATCAGCTACCATAACTTCTGTTTCATGTTTAATATGTGGCATTGGACAAGAATATCCAGGCTCAATGACTCAATGGATTCTAAAGACTCCAGATTCAGGTTGACCCACTTTAGTGTTGGGGGAATAGCTCTACAAAATCTGTTGTACCCACCAGCTGCAGCTTCAGAAAAGGTGCATCCATTTTTCCTTAGGCTTCAAGAAAAAAAAAAAGGGGGGGGGGGACAAGATAAATGGGTAAGTAGAGTGTGACGTATTTGATAGCAGATATGTGGGATGCCTATATCCTTCTGGAGCACCAGCTAGATCTAGGCAGGATACCTTGGGGCATCTCAGAAAGCACTGAACACCTACATTTAGGCAATTAAATTCCACCCTGTTGTCTTGATCTCCACTGATTACAGCAGCCAGTGGCTCTTTCAATCCTCTTGCACCTTGTGCCATGGGGGAGAGAACTCAGAGGAAAAGCAAAATAAATAAAATAAAATAAAATAAAATAAAATAAAATAAAATAAAATAAAATAAAATAAAATAAAATAAAATAAAATAAAATAAAATAAAATAATAAAAGGGAGGGATTGAGATAAAGACAGTTTAATAAGTGAAAGTAAAACAAACAAACAAAAATAAGTGATACAAAGGCAATCACTCACCACTTCCCACCATCAAACCAATGCCCAGTCTCCAAGACATTACCTTGGAAAGACTATCCCTAAGCTTTACTGCTGAGCACCATGTCATATGGTACAGAGTATCCATTGGGTTGTTTGGGGTCAGCTGTCCTGGGTGTGTTCCCTCACAGCTTCTTGTGCATCCCCAGCTTCCTCATTTTGAGGGTAGTGTGAGAAACAGAAAAGGCCTTGACATTGTACAGTCACTGTTCAGCACCAGCTAAAACATTGGTGTGTTATCAACATTTAGTCTCAATTCCAAAACACATCAAAATATGTGCTGCTGTGAAGAAAATTAACACCATCCTAGCCAGACCTAGTGCAAAGGATCTTTGATCATGTGTAAAATCTAGAGCTAAATTTCAGTCACTTAATCTTTATTTTTTTTTTTCCGCAGCTTTTAAGAAGTAAAAAATTTTAGAAAGTTTTGACACAGATGACAGAACTGTGAAATTTTTGGGGAAAAAAAAAATGGTAGTATGTACTGTGTCAGAAGGCAACATGTATCTCTGTATCTTTAATGTTTTTTCCAGCCCTTATCAAAAGCAATCTACTTTAAATATGTGTTTTACTGGTGCTTTTACCAAAGAAATAAATAAATAAGGAAAAAAAAAAAAGGAAAAGGAGGAAGAGAAATGAACACTAAGCTATCTCGGCAGTGATCAGTCCTGATTAATTTAAAAAATACATACAAGCAGAGGTAAAATGATCAGATTATAAAAAAATGAGTAAATTAGCCAAGTAAGCTGGGGAAGAGAGAAAGAGAAGAAAGCTATACCTGCCATACACATCATCTGTTTCTAAAGATTCAATCAAAAGAATAATAATCAATATTATTTTTAAAAACCGGAATCAGTTCTTTTAATTCCAAGTATTGTCAGAGTATGGCTGTGGCAGACAGAATTACATAATTGCTCACATTGATAAGAGGAGTGAGATAACTGGGAAGAAACATACTTAAATTCTCAGGAGAGAAACATACTGTTATCAGAAAACTTCAGATTCTTCTGTCTTTTTCTGTACAGTAAAAACTCTGAATTTTATTCAAGAGCTAAGAATATGGTTAGACTGATGAATGGTACCAAAATAATCCATATTCCTGACAAAATATGGTTGCGGTAATAAAAGAGAAAGTCACAACCTTTTTGTCCTTGTGACTATAATAGCTTGACTACAGTATTCAAAAGGAAGCTTTGTTAAAAAGAAATGTTATAAAGATAATAATGAAAATGAAAAATGTTAAGGAACCAACCAATTAATCTAGCAACCTTTATATCCTTGTCTCATGCTGCCTTTTTTTTTTTTTTTTTTTTTTTTTGGCTCTGGACATGGGATTTTCATGTCATTACTCCAAGTTATCTTGTTCTTTTATCTGATTAAAGATGAAAGAAAAGAGAATTTTAAACAAATCTATACTGTTTCATTTCAACAGTGGATATGGGGGGGAATAAAAACGCACTCAAAGCCATTAACCAACATTTACTTTTCCTGAGATATTCTAGGAGATTTTAAAAGTGAGTAACAATACTGAAGTGAAGAAGAAGACAAAGTAAGAAGGGAAAGTCTTTACTTATGTAACTGAGTGAAATATGAACACATTTATTGGTTTCTTTCATTTCCAGAACACCTTGTGTGTTACTTAACTTTAGTGGCACTCTGCTCAGATACCTTTAACTGTCTAAAAAAACAGTTGTTGTGTCAGCATTCTTTTTAGGTTCCACATATGAAAAGTTAGTGAGAAAGTTAGTGAGAAAGGCAGATTTTTCCAGCTTAAGACTACTCCTAACTCATTAGGATCTCAATAAAATTCCTTCTGTTTGTAATATATGGGTAACTATCTTTTGCACAATTAGTGTTTTCAGAGAATATCTTATATTTCTGTCTCCCACATTTGTTTCCTTGGTAAGCACCCCATCAGCCTCCAAGGATTTATTTAAATTACATAATTCTCTATTATTTATTTGCAAATGTTATGATTTTGCATTTTAATTTCCTGGTGAAGGTGGCAGTGTGATTCCAGCTCACTGTCTATAGTATGGCTTAGTTTTGTGACAAAGCTCTCAGATGTGCATCTATAGCAAATGTGATTAATGATCACTCGGCAAAATTATCTGGGTTAGTAAACTTGATTTTATTTTTTTTTTGTCCAAAATGTCATGCTAAATATGATAAATATACATTTTATATAACAACATAATTATGTTTAACTGTGCATTTTATAAAGGTGTATTTACATATTTCAATGTTTTTTCTCCTATGTAGAGAAATGTGGAGGTATAAACATTCTTATTTCAAGTCAAAAGTACACAATAAAAAATAAGCACAAAATTCATAGGAGAAATTGTCCCAAAAGCAATGTGCACAAAATAAATACTAAAAAAAAGGCTATATAAATGCAGCAATGAAGAGGCCTGGGTCATGAAACTACAGCTCTTGTTAGTTTTAGACAGATCGCAAGAAATAACTGGTGGTTGTAAATTTTTAACACTACTATAAAGCTGTTGTGACAGGAGGAAAAACTGGAAATGAAAAGGAATCAGACAGCCTTGTATAACTATCTATGTAACAACATAATTTGCAACTAAGTATATTTTTGAAAGCTAAAGTTTCTGCTTCTTAGCAAGGATTTTATACTCAGATCTTAAGAGAAAAATAATGCTATCTACATCTCTTCATCGAATGAAGTTGGGAAAAATTATATATTTCAATTGTCTTCAGAACTGTAAAGAAAATGTTCATTGATAGTTTTTGTATTTTTTTTTTAACATTTGCATTTTTTACAGAATACTGAGTATATTTTGACTCCTAGCTGTCATGTGGTGGCCCAAGTAATCTTTCCTCCTACAGGTACCAACAAGATTGCATCCAGATTTTGGACACCAATCATTATCTAAGACATACTTCACGTTGGTAGGAAATAATCACAACTATATTTAACTGATGGAAAGTTAGTGACTTATGCTAAGCCTGCCACTTGTGGTTTTTTTGTTTTGTTTTGTTTTCTTTTATGAAAAGTCCAAGACGCATTTCCAGATATCCATCCATCTGAAGACAGACATACAAAATAGTAAGGATGTCATCTTCTGAAAGAATCCTAGAATTCTGTGATTGATTCTGTGAATTATGATTGATTCTATGAATGGCTCAGGTTGGAAGGGACCTTAAAGATCATCTAACTCCAACCCCCAATGTGTACTGGGTGTACACAGTAGTGTACAATAGTGTCCAGTAGTGTACTGGGTTGGGCTGGGATGTTAACTTTCCCTGCAGCAGCCCATACAGTGCTGTGCTCTGCACTCGTAGCTAAAACAGCAATGGTATCACACCAGTGTTGTGTCTGCTGTTGAGCAGTGCTGGCACAGCATCAGGACTCTCTCTAACCCCCCTGGGGGTGGGCAAAGATGTAAGAAAAGAAACATCACCAGGGCAGCTGACCTAAACCAACCAAAGGGATATTCCATACCATATGATGTCACACCCAGCAATAAAAGGTGGAAAAAGGAGGAAGAGGGGAGGGGTGGGCTCTCGTTGTGAAAACGTATGTCCTCCTCCCGAACACTGGTTACATGCGTTGAGGCCCTGCTTCAAGGACGTGGTCAAGCATCGCTCATTTGTGGGAAGTAGAGAGTAATTTCTTTCCTCTGCACTTCCACATAGCCTTTACTTGTTTTGTTTAGTTTTCCCTTTCCCCCTCCCTTTTCCCCTTTCCTTTTTTTTCCCTTTAGTTAAATTGTTAATTGTTTAGTTAAATTGTTTAGTTAAATTGTTTAGTTAAATTGTTAATCTTTCCTTAATATTTTTTTTTCTTCCCTTTAATTAAATCATCCTTATCTCAACCCGTGAGTTGTTCTTTCCTTTACTTCTTCCCCTCCTCATCTAAGGAGGGGGAGTGAGAGAGCGGTTGTGGTGTTCAGCTGCCTAGCACAGTAAAACCACCACATTGACGTAGGCAGGGATGCCAACCACTCGATCAAGTGGGCCAAAGCCCCATACACCTGGCCTTGAACACCTCCAGGGATGGGACATCCACAACTTCTCTTGGCAACCTGTTCCAGTGCCTCACTACCCTTACAGTGAATAATTTCTTCTTAATGTCTAGTTTAAATCTATCCTCTTTTAGTTTAAGACCCTTCCCTCTTGTCCTATCATTATCTACCTGAGTAAAGAGTCCTTCTCCATCTTTTTTATAAGACTCCTTGAAGTATTGAAAGGCCACAATGAGGTCTCCCCAGAGCCTTCCCTTCCCCAGGCTGAACATCCCCAACTCTCTCAGCCTTTCTTCATAGTAGAAGTGCTTCAGCCCTCTAATCCTCTTTGTAGCCCTCCTCTGGACTTACTTTAACAGGTCCCATCTTCACTAAGCTGGGGGCCCCAAACCTGGATGCTGTACTCCAAGTGGGACCTCACAAGGGCAGAGTAGAGGGGAACAATCACCTCCCTCGACCTGCTGATCACACCTCTTCTGATGCAGTCCAGGATGCAGCTGGCCTTCTGGGCTGCAAGCATGCACTGCTGGCTCATGTTGAACCTTTTGTCTACCATAACCTGCAAGTCCTTCTCCACAGAGCTGCTCTCAATGAGCTCTTCTCCCAGTCTGTACTCCTGTCTGGGATTGCCCTGACCCAGGTGCAACACTTTGCACTTGGACTTGTTGAACCTCACGCAGTTCCCATGGGCCCACTTCTCCAGCCTGTCCAGGTCCCTTTAGATGGCATCTCCTCCTTCTTTGGTATCAACTGCACCACTCAGCTTGGTGTCATCTGCAAACTTGCTGAGGGTACACTCAATCCCATCGTCTATGTCACTGATGAAGATACTGAAAAACACTGGTCCCAAGACAGACCCCCTGAGGGACACTGCTTGTCATCGTTCTCCACCTGGACATAGAACCATTGACCACTACTCTCTGGGTGCAGCCATCAGGCCAATTCCTTATCCACTGGATGGTCCACCCTTCAAATCCATGTCTTTCCAATTTAGAGATTAGGATATCATGTGGGACCATGATAAAAGGCCTTACAGAAGTCCAATTAGATGACATCAGTTGGTCTTCCCTTGTTGGCTGATGCAGTTACTTCAACACGGAAGGCTGTCAGATTGGTCAGGCGTGATTGGGGAAGCCTTGGGGAAGCCATGCTGTCTGTCCTGGATCACCTCCTTGTCCTGCATGTGTCCTTAACATTGCCTTCAGGAGGATTCGTTCCATGATCTTGCCAGTCACAGAGGTGAGGATCACTGGTATGTAGTTCCCCAGGTCTTCCTTTCTACCCTTTTTAAAAATGAGAGTGATGTTTGCCTTTTTCCAGTCACCTGTGACTTCGCCCGACTGCCATGATTTTTCAGATATGATGGAGAGTGGTTTGGCAACTACATCAGCAAATTCCCTCAGTACCCTGGGATGCATGTCATCAGGGCCCATAGACTTGTATTTCTTAAGTTGCATCAGGAGGTCCTGAATTTGCTCTTCACTTACAGTGGGAGTGACTCCACTCTCCCAGTCCCCATCTAGAGGTTCAGAGACTCGAGAGAGGTGGGAAACGTGCTCCTCTTAGGACTTGTGTTCCAGACACTTCATCAGCTTTGTAGCCCCTCTTCTGGATATTCTCCAAGGCCTTGATGTCTGTCTTGTAGGGAGGGGCCCGAAACTGAACAGAGTACTCAAGGTGCAGCCTTGCCAGAGCAGAGTACAGGGGGCTGATCATCTCTCTGGTCCTGCTGGCTACACTATTCCTGATACAAGCCAGGATGTTGGTGGCCTTCTTGGCCACTTGGGCACACTGCCGGCTCATGTTCAGGTGAGCATCAACCAACACCCCAAGATCCTTTTCCTCTGCACATCTCTCCAGCCACTCTGCCCCAAGCCTGTAGTACTGCATGGGGTTGTTGTGCTCAAGTGCATGACCCAGCACTTAGCCATGTTGAACCTCATCCTACTGGCCTCCATCCTCTGCCCATTGATCCAACCTGTCCAGGTCCGTCTGCAGGGCCTTCCTAAACTCCAGCAGATCAACACTTCACCTCAACTTGCTCAACTTGGTGTCATCTGCAAACTTACTGAGGGTGCACTCAATTCCCTCATCTGAGTCATCAATAAAGACATTAAAGAGGATGGGCCCCAACACCAACCCCTGGGGAACACCACTCATGATCAGTCATCAGCTGGATTTAACCCCATTCACCACCACTCTCTGGGTCTGGTTGTCCAGCCTGTTTTTAACCCAGCAAAGAGTTTACCTGTCCAAGATATGGGCTGCCAGTTTCCCCAGAAGAATGCCGTGAGAGAAGGTGTCAAAGGCTTTGCTGAAGTCTCGACAGACTACATCAACAACCTTTTCTTCATCCACCAAGCATGTTATATGATTATAGAGGAAGATGAGGTTGCTCAGGCAGGACTTGCCTTTCATGAACCCATGCTGACTGGGCCTGATCCCCTGGTTGTCCCACATATGCTGCACGATTACATTCAAGATGACCTGTTTCATCACCTTTCCTGGCACCGACGTCAGGCTGACAGGCCTGTAGTTCACTGGATCCTCCTTATGACCCTTCTTATAGATGCGCATTATCTTACGAAGTCTCCAGGCCTCTGGAACCTTCCTGGATGACCATGTTCCCTGATAGCTCCTGCACCTTTAAGACTTCCTTCTTGATGAGCACCCAGCCTTGCTGGACCCCTTTGCCCTTCAAGACTGACTCCCAAGGGACCCTCCCTACCAGTGTCCTGAACAGTTCAAAGTCTGCCCTCCAGAAGTCCAAGGTCGAAGTTTTACTCACCCCTGACATCACCAAGAATCATAGAATCATAGAATATCCCGAGTTGGAAGGGACCCATAAGGATCATCTAGTCCTGGCACCACACAGATCTACCCAAAGTTTTAGAACATGTGACTAAGTGCACAGTCCAATCACTTCTTAAATTCAGACAGACTTGGTGCAGTGACTACTTCACTGGGGAGCCTGTTCCAGTGTGCAACCACCCTCTTGGTGAAGAACCTCTTCCTGATGTCTAGCCTAAACCTCCCATGCCTCAGCTTGACACCATTCCCACAGGTCCTGTCACTGGTGATTAAGGAGAGTAGGTTGGCGCCTGCCCCTCTGCTCCCCCTCATGAGGAAGCTGTAGATCGCAATGAGATCTCCCCTCAGCCTCCTCTTCTCCAGGCTGAACAGGCCAAGTGATCTAAGCCGCTCCTCGTACATCTTCCCCTCTAGGCCCTTCACCATCTTCGTCACCTTCCTCTGGACAGTCTCCAACAGTTCCACATCCTTTTTGTACTGTGGTGCCCAGAATTGCACACAGTACTCGAGGTGAGGCCAGCGCAGAGTAGAGTGGGACAATCACTTCCCTCGACCAACTTGCGATGCCGCACTTGATGCACCCCAGGATACGGTTGGCCCTCCTGGATGCCAGGGCACACTGCTGGCTCATATTCAACTTGCTGTCAACCACAACCCCCAGATCCCTCTCTGCAGGGCTGCCCTCCAGCATCTCATTGCCCAGTCTGTACGTATAGCCAGGGTTGCCTCTTCCCAGGTGCAGGACCCAGCACTTGCTCTTGTTAAACTTCCTATTGTTGGTGATTGTCCAGCTTTCCAATTTTTCCAGATCTCTCTGCAAGGCCTTTCCACCCCCAGCTGAGTCTACAACTCCTCCAAGTTTGGTGTCATCGGCAAATTTGCTCAAAACACCTTCTAGTCCTACATCCAGATAGTTTGTAAAAACATTGAAGTGGACTGGCCCTAAAATAGAGCCTTGAGGGACCCCACTAGTGACCATCTGCCAGCCAGATGTGGCCCCATTTACCACAACCCTTTGAGCCATGCCCATCAGCCAGTTGCTCACCCATTGGATGATGTTTTTGTTTAGTTGTATGTTGGACATTTTGTCCAGTAGACTCCTATGGGAAACCATGTGAAAAGCTTTGCTAAAGTCCAAAAAGATCACATCAGCTGGTTTCCCTTGGTCGACTAGATGGGTGATCTTATCATAAAAGGAAATCAAATTTGTTAGGCAGGACCTACCCCTTGTGAATCCATGTTGGCTGGGACCACTGACTGCAAGAATAGGAAACTCTAAAGCTTTTAATTGCACAGCTCACATTTAAGTACCTAATTTTACACAAAGACACAGACACAGTATTTGTGGTCCAGTTCAGTGTTGTCTTGAACCAGGACCTAAATATTAAAAGGCTGTCCATGTAAATACCTTCTGTGCTAGATTTTTGAAGACTAAGACCATCATTAAAACATATCCCATCATCTACCAATCTCTGAGAAATCTTAACCTTTTTTGTTTGTTTGTTTGTTTGGAAAAAAAAAAAATCTGCTCAGTAAGTTAACATAGCCAAGACTTATTTACATTTAAAGTCATATCATCTAATTTAATCCATGCAATCAGTCATGTAGGTGTAATGCAAAAGAAAATCTCAAAATTTATACTTGTACATAATCAGAGCTCTTTCTTAATGGAAAACCATTCCAGTTAATGAAAGATTTACTATCTATTTTTAATTACCGGCAGTAGAACAAAACATCAAGAGTAATAAATTAGATTTAATGCAATGTGTATAATTACCATGCTGAAGAAAATATCTAGGCAGGATGAGAGAGCATTGAGTCAATATTTGTGTATGGTTATGGAGAACCTCTATTTCCAAAAGTTAGGTAAAAAATCAGTTTAAGCTTCTGTAGTGGCAATTTAAAGAGGGACAACATTCACAATACTAAAAAAAAGTTAAGTTTACATACTAGATTCCATGGTCTTAACCACTCTGTACATCATAATCAGGAAAAAATAATAGCCATAATGACCAATATCTACTGAATTTACATATCCTTCTGAAGTTCCTGCATTACTTCCACATTAATAGAGATCCAGATTGGGTGCAGTATTTCTAGTTCAGAACTAAACTGTGATTGTTAAACACTGAGGCAGTGTCCTGGTAAAAACACTGGAGAAATAACTGAATAAACTTCTTCAACACACTGAAGCCTTTTTTTTTTTTTTTTTTTTTTTTTTTTTTACTGAAAACAAAGTACTCAGATCATCAGATAATTTGATTGTTTCCATGCAAAATCATATAACATTGGGTAGGTAGTCTTCAATTTTCATTTTCAGAGTTGATTTTAGGGAAATCTCAGAAACATAATTTAAAGAGTGCAGAAATATGATCTAAAATTGGGGAAACAGAAGGTTTTTTACTTGATTTTGATAAATGGTGATATTTCATTTTAATTAATTGCATGTTTTATACAATCATAATTTAATCTAATTTTCCTAGCAATAGTTCAGGTCAGCAGATATCCTCAAATTTAATTTTTAAAAGTACACTTTGTGTTGAATACAGTGCAGCAATGAAATGTTAGCCTACATAGAGCTTATATATGAAAAACATTATTAAAGGAAAACATGAGATCTAAGTGAAGGAAACAACTGTAATGAATATGTGCAATACTTGAGCACTTACTACATTAATTGTTTATAACTAAAATAGTTATGCTAGGTCAATAACAAACATCAACAGCACTTCTAAGGAAATGCCTACTAATTGAGATCTATGAATTAGTTCATATCCATAGATCTTCAGGATCAGAAAAGCTTCTGGCTTATCACACAACATGGCTGCAAGAGAAACAAGCTTTTGCTCATATCAAACAACAGAAAACTGGGACAATTACACAAAAAAAAAGGGTTCTTCACTGAGAGTGTGGCTGGGCACTGGAATGGGCTCCCCAGGGAAGTGGTCATGGCACTGAGCCTGCTGGAGTTCAAGAAGTGTTTGGACAACACTCAGAAATTTGTTTTGATTTTGGGGTGGTCCTATGTGGAACCAGGAACTGGGCTCAATGTTCTTTGTGGGTGCCTTCCAACTCAGGATATTCTATGATTCTATGATTTTATTGAAAAAAAAAAAAAACAAACTGTTTTCTCCCTCACTCTTTCATAGATAAGCCAAAAAGTAGAGTTTATGAAAATAGAATCTATTCTTATACTCATAGAATATGCCGAGTTGGAAGGGACCCACAAGGATCATTGAGTCCAACTCCTGGCACCACACAGGCCTACCCAAAAATTCAGACCATATGACTGAGAGCATAGTCCAAATGCTTCTGAAACTACAACAGGCTTGGTGTTGTGACTACGTCCCTGGGGAGCTTGTTCCAGTGTGCAACCACCCACTCAGTGAAGAACCTCTTCCTGATATCCAGCCTGAACTTCCCCTGTCGCAGCTTGACTCCATTCCCTCAGGTCCTATCGCTGGTCACCAGAGAGAAGAGATTGGCACCTGCCCCTCCGCTCCCCCTCATGGGGAAGCTGTAGACCGCAATGAGGTCTCCCCTCAGCCTCCTGTTTTCAAGGCTGAACAAACCAAATGACCTCAGCCACTCCTTGTATGTCTTCCCCTCTAGGCCCTTCACCACCTTTATAGCTCTTCTCTGGACACTCTCCAATAGTTTCACATCCTTTCTGTATTGTGCTGCCCAGAACTGCACACAGTACTTGAGGTGAGGCCGCACCAGCGCAGAGTAGAGTGGGACAATCACTTCCCTCAACCGACTAGCGATGCCATGCTTGATTCACCCCAGGATACGGTTGGCCCTCCTGGCTGCCAGGGCACACTGCTGGCTCATATTCAGCTTGCTGTCAATCAAAACCCCCAGATCCCTCTCTGCTTTCCAGCATCCTGTCGCCCAGTCTTTACGTACAGCCAGGGTTGCCCCTTCCCAGGTGCAGGACCCGGCACTTGTTAAACTTCCTATTGTTGGTGATTGTCCAGCTCTCCAGTTATTCCAGATCTCTCTGCAAGGCCTTTCCACTCTCGGCAGAGTCAACAGCTCCTCCCAGTTTAGTATCGTCAGCAAACTTACTCAAAACAACTTCTAGTCCTACATCCAAACCATTTATGAAAACATAGAAAAGGATTGGCACTAAAATGGAGCCCTGGGGGAACCCACTGGTGACTGTCTGCAAGCTTGATGTAACCCCATTTACCATAACCCTCTGAGTGCTACCCATCAGCCAATTGTTCGCCAATTGTATGATGTTTTTATCTAGCTGTATGCTGGATATTTATTCCAGTAAGATCTATGAGAAACAGCATCGAAAGCTTTACTGAAATCCAAAAAGATTACATCAACTGGCTTCCCTTGGTCAACTAGATGGGTGATCTTATCATAAAAGGAACTTAAATTTATTAAGCAGGACCTACCCCACGTGAACCCATGTTGGCTGTGACCTATGACTCCATTGTTCCCCAGGTAAGCTTCAATAACTCCCAGGATAATCTTCTCCATAATTTTACCAGGTACTGACATGAGACTGACAGCCCTGTAGTTACCAGGGTCTTCTTTCTTACCCTTCTTCAAAATTGGCACAACGTTCTTCTTGAAAATTGGCACAACATTCTTTACATTTTATATTAAATATCTTATGAGATATAAAACAGAGAAGAAATTTTAAAGAAAACTTTGAATGATTTGGTACTTCAAAATACTAAGAAATATAGCATAGTTATAAAAATAAACATTATAATTGATTAACAATGGAAAAAATGTTATGCAACTGTTTTCACTGATCTGATTTTAAAGCCAGGACCCAAATACATAATATAACCCAGCCTCCAGATGACGTCAGAATCTGTAGCTTGATAGCTTCAAAATACACTTTTCTCAATGCTAGTAGCCGTCATGACTTCTGTTGTTTTTTGTTTGTTTGTTTGTTTTGACTGGGATTTTCTTGGTCAGCTTGGAGAACAACTAGAAATAACTATTGTCCAAATTTTTTAGCTTTAGCCTAGCTTTGTACAATTGTGTGGTATAAAACTTTTTGTTACAGCAATTTTGGTATATTTGTGCAACTATACAATTGCAAAAAACAGTAGTTATTTTGTATAGTTATGGGGTTATAACCCCATAAACTGCAAGAGTCATAAAGCAACAATCCCCAGTAACAGCTGGGCCCATCTGAGTTACTGGATCCTTCCTATCATGACACCTTTCTCTCTTCTTGCATGTCATCTTCTTGTCTTGAGGACAGATTCTCAGATATATTTCCTGGCCTGTTTATTGAAAACGGGATATTGAAGAGATACTTCTGACAGTGAGCTTCTGAACATATTGATGTGGGGTACCATCAGTGTCCCCTGAGAAAAAAAAAGCAGTGTCTATTTCCAGCTGTTTGTTTATACAGCGCAAGGGCAACAAGCCCTAAATAGAAAAAGGATGATCATTACAGACACCAGAGAAATCATTCCCTAGAAGTACTTTAATTTTCAATGGGTTAAGTGTCTGCTATTTGTTAGGTACTTTAATAAAACAGGCGATTACTGAACAAATAGACTCAGTCCTGTTTGTATAAAGTGTTGGTGTTAAGGTCCGCAGTAACAAGGATATACAATTCAGAGACCAATTCATCCTGTTCTAAGATTTGTCCATTCCTCTTGATTATAAAGGAAGGCTATACAAGAAGTAGCTCAGACTGTCTACCTGTCCTTGAGATTGTTATTTTAGTGATATATATTCAGTCTATAATAAGGAGCATTCAAAAATCAGTTTTCCCCTTCATTCATGACCGGTGTTTCAGGGTACATTTTAGTACCACTACATGCACATTTTTTGACCATTAAAAAAATAAAATAAAATGAAATTGCATTTGCAAAGCTGGCCAGCTGTTACTTTTACTGCTTGTATTAGTGTATATCTTTTTCTCTGTAGATGTAAAGCAGAACTTAGTCATTAGCACAGAGATTGTTCACTATTTTTATCAGTGTTTTGATTGACTTGAACATTGAATTTACAGAAATGTTTGTTTTTACATTTTTTTTTCTTTGCCTTACAGAAATTCTATTGCTCTGGAAGAAAAAGCTTTGCAGTTCTGATACTGCACTTTAAGAACATGAATTTATAGCAGTCAATATGACATGCAACTCATTCTTGCATGTAGTAAATTCACACTGGAATAAAAATAAGACTGAATTATAAAGTTTAAATCAGATTAATGATCTTCCCCATGTTCAGAAGTTTCTGATAAAATCTTCCAGAGAAGCCCCATCTCCTTTCTTAATAATAGTGTGATCAATCTGGAAGCATTAGAAAAGCTGAAATTGAAATTGCTTTACGTGAAAGTCTGAAGGAAAAAAAAGAAAAAAAAAATAACAGGACTAGTCAGAACCTATTCATCTAACAATCATCTGTTACGTATGCATGAAGGCAGATTCATAGTATTACTAGAATGAAATTATATAGTAGTGCATCCAGCACAAAGTCTTTTCTATAAACTTAAGTCATAGAAGAAAGATTGCTTACAGTTGAAAAAATGTAGTTGTCTGATAAATGTTCATAAATTCATCAACTATCGAATTTAGAAGTTTTCTATTTCTGATTTCTAATTTCTAAGTACCATACATTTTTTCTGCATCTGGAGTTTTTAGACTTCCTGTAAACATGTAGAAGTAATATGAATCATTTATTTAAATTGTTCAAAAATCATGAGTTTTCACATAAGAAATCAGACAGCATAAGATGGAAGCTTACTAACATAAATTAATTATAAATATGAGAAACACAATAGCAAAAGAAATGAGGAAGTTTAGTCCACAGAAGAAAAAGCTGTGCATGTATTATTTCAGTTTTTACTATTTCATTTGTCAGAAGACATTTCAAGAATTGGAAAATAATATACAGCAATTTTCTTCTCAATACTTTCATACACTATGCTCACATGGTGGCTTTTTAATTCATAAGCAAAGTTTTTGTTTCATAAAGCTGTATAAACAATAGTTTAAGTACACTCATATTTAATTTCATATTCCAATGAGTGAACGAGTGACTAAAATATAGTTGCTACATTATTAAGGAAATACTAAAAATGCTAAGAAGTTAAAATTATGCATAGCACATTAAATTTCCCTCCTCCTCACTGTTTTTCTTGTTTTTAAAGTTATTTATTTACTTTGTTTAGAAAAGTTATTTGCTACAGCAATACATTGCAGCAAAAATATAAATTTCAGGTAATAAAACATGTCCTAGGTAAGTATTTACTCATTCATCGACATATTTCAAAACTAGTAGGTATTAAAAATCACCGATTACCAAAGGACTTTACAACAGGATATTTTGAAGTAGATTCTTTTTTCAAAAATGCCTATATAAAACACTTATGAAATCAAAATATGCTGTTGTTACACAGTAATACTGCAGTTCCTTGCGGTTCCAGTGTTTTCCCCAGAGATATGAAAATAAACATGTGTCTTCGTTTTATTATCTCACCTGTTTCTTTCTCATTTCACACTATTTATTTTCTCTTTTTTTATTGTGCTGTAGAGAAAAGTAATCCCTTTTGTATTATGTGTCCAGAACATTTATAGATGCATTCAGAACTCTTTTTTACAGCACCTTAAGGATTAGACAGTGTTTTATTTCTGCTATTTTATAAACAATTCTTTCAATATCTTGCAGATATTCTGCTGATCAGATTCAAACAAGATGAATAAAAATATCCCCTCTGTTGCAATGATTTACAAGTTTTATTGCCCAACTCAATAAACTCAGAATATATCCTGTAGGTTATTGGACCAGTGTATGATATGTATGATATGAAGCGTTTTCTCCTGGCTAGTATTATATTATCCAGTTTAGAGACAAGAAAAGTATAATTTTACCATCCAGTTGATTTTTGCTTTATTTAAACCAAGCAGTGTACTTTAGAAGTATAATTATAGAAAATTTGAAGACCTACTTTAAAAGACTAGCACTTATCTACAAGAGTAATAAGTAAAATGAGGAAGAGGGATGATATACCTAAAATGTATTTGGATTATTTATTTAGTTAGTTATTTTTGCTTATACCACTCTATGGTGGCTCCTAAACCTAAACACAGAATACCACTTTAACTCAAGGGTTAGGCCTTCTTAAATACCTCCTCAGAAAATTGATATTTCATGCCACAAAATGGTATATCTTCCATCTTGGCACACTTGTTAATGGAATTTTGTCCATTAGGCATAAGATTTAATTCATTAATGTTAATTTGCATTACCAACAAAATAGTTGCCACTACTTCTGTGAAGTGTACCTTAACAAAATTTTAAAAGTTATATCAGTGCCTGGAAATGGGTTGCCCTTATTTTCTGAATGTTGCAAGGTTCCACAGTTGATTACTGGATTCCTCTTCATGGTAAAAAAAACAAACAAACAAACAAACAAAAAAAAGTAAATAGTAAATGAAAAAACTAAGTTGAACAGACTGATCATTTTCATATTCCAAACTACAGGCTGGTCAGCTCCACCTCCCACCCTGGGAGGGTGATGGAGCTGCTAATCCTGGAAACCATTTCCAGGCACAGGAAGGACAAGAAATTCATCAGTAGTAGTCAGTATGGATTCACCAAAGTTTCACCAACATGAAGTTGATGAAATCATGAAATGACTGGCTTGATAGCCAAGAGAATAGCAGTAGATATTGTCTACCTGGATTTCAGTAAGGCTTTTGGCATGGTTTCCCATAAGATACTCATGGAGCAAATGTTGATGTATGGTCTAGATGAGCAATGAGGTGGATTGAAAACTTGGGCCCTGAGAGCAGTGATTAGTGGAACAAATTGTGGGTGGAGGGCAGTAACTAGCAGTGTACCCCAGGGGTTGATATTGGATCCAGTCCTGTTTAATATCTTCATTAATGATCTGGATGATGAGGCAGTGTTCCCTCGGCAAGTTTGTTGATGCCACAAAAGTGGAAGTGGAAGGAGTGGCTAACACATGAGAGCTCTGTGCTGCTATACTTTAACATGGTACAGAAATGGGCTGACAGGAACTTTATGCAATTCAACGAGGGGAAGTGTAGAGTTCTGCACATCAAGAGGAACAACCCCAGTACATGTTGAGGGGCCACCCAGCTGGAAAGCTGCGTGGTAGAAAAGTATGTGTGGGATCCAGGTGGACATGAAGTCGAACATGTACCAGACATGTGCCCTTGCTGTAAAGAAGGCTAACTGTATCCTGGGGTGCATTAGGCAAAGTATAGCCAGCAGGTCGACGGAGGTGATCCTTCCCTTCTACTCAGTCCTGGTGAGGCCAGATCTGGAGCATTGTATGCAGTTCAGGAGCACACAGTACAAGAGAGATATGGACATACTGGAGAGAATCAGTGCATACAATACCTGAAAAGAGTATGTAAAGAAGATGTAGCCAGGCTCTTTACAGTGGTGCCCAGTGACAAGAGGCAATGGGCACAGACTGAAACACAGGATGTTCCCTCTGAATGTCAGAAAATGCTTGTCTACTCTGAGGGTGACCGAGTACAAGCACAGATTGACAAGGGAGATTATGGAATCTCCCTGTTTAGAGATATTCAAAAGCCATGTGGACATGGTCCTACGCAAGGGGCTCTAGGTGATCCGGCTTAAATTAAGTAGGGCGGTTGGACCAGATAGCCTCCAGAAGTTCCTTTCAACCTCAGCTATCCCATGATCTGTGATAAAAATTCCTAGTCTAGAAATGGAAAAAAACGTGTTCTTATTCGTTTAGGTTTTTATACCCAGCTGATCTCTTTGTCCTACCCAGGCCAATTTCAGTCCATCCATGTTTCTATTAACATAAATGAGTGTGACTAGGAAACAGGGTGCTCAGATCACAAAACATTTACATTTGGAAGTCTTCCTGTCATTCTGGTCTGTCCACTTTTGTAACTACATTTTAACAGAAATTGGCTAGTCTTCCAACCCTTTCCAATTAAGGGTTATCTGAAAAGTTCTGACTGATAGAATAACCTCTGTTAGACTGCAATTTTTTTCATCTCACTACTTCAGTTGAGAGAGGTGAGATGATACCATAGAGACCTGAATGATAGATCACCATTATTTCAAGCACAAAATGTGCATTTCAAGTTAATTTTCCAATCACCCCAATTTACATGATTTAGTTCATATGGCAGATTTTGGAGAACAGACAAAAAAAAATGTTCTTATTTGGATGAAACTAGAAGAGTCACTCTAGGAGTGAACCTACTGCATTACAACGACTAACATTCAGACCACAGGACCAGCCTGGAGCTAGATAGCACTACAACGCTACAAGTATGTATCATAGAATTATAGAATCATTAAGGTTGGAAAAGACCTTCAAGATCACCTGGTCCAACTACCCCTACCACCAACATCACCCACTAAACCATATATCTAAGCACCATGTCCAACCTTTCCTTAAACAACTCCAGGGACAGTGACTCCACCACCTCCCTGTGCAACTCATTCCAATGCCTGACTACTTTTTCTGAGAAAAAATGTCCCATAATTTCGAACCTGAACCTCCCCTGGTGCAACGTGAGGCCATTCCCTCTTGTCCTACCACTAGTTATCTGCGAGAAGAGGCCCACCTCCAGCTCCCAACAACTTCCTTTCAGGTAGCTGGAGAGAGCAATAAGGTCTCCCCTGAGCCTCCTCTTCTCCAGACTAAACCACCCCAGTTCCCTCAGCCGCTCCTCACAGGACGTGTGTTCCAGGCCCTTCACCAGTTTCGTAGCCCCTCGCTGGACACACTCCAGGGCCTCGATGTCCTTCTTGTACTGAAAGGCCCAAAACTGAACACGGTACTTGAGGTGTGGCCTCACCAGATATGAATACAGGGGGACGATCATCTCTCTGGTCCTGCTGGCTACACTATTCCTGATACAAACCAGAATGCCATTGGCTTTCTTGGCCACCTGGGCACACTGCCGGCTCATGTTCAGGTGAGCATCAATCAGCACCCCCAGATCCTTTTCCTCTGCACCACTTTCGAGCCACTCTGCCCTGAGCCTGTAGCTCTTCATGGGGTTGTTGTGATTTTATTCATAAAATGATTACTTTCTAGGAACAAGTAACTTTAACAAATACCTGATAGGTACAACCTTTTATGATTGTTTGTTTTACTGAAAAATAGCATCCAAAATGGCCAACTGTAGAGAGTGGTATGGTTTAGTAAATTTGTAAATTACCAAAAGTAAACACACACACCAAAAAAAATCAAAAGATTTGAGCAAAACCCTTGGACAGAGTCTGGTTTTGGCA